>NC_133904.1:23649303-23675351 GCF_964199755.1 Larus michahellis
AAGTGTTTTCCAGGGGGTGGCAGACCCCCATGTCATCGGGTAACCCTGTGCTCGCCCTCCCTCGTGACCCCTTCAGGGCTATTTCACAGCAGTTTGGGGAAAACTAAGTGAAGGTTGTTGCAGCGCTGGCCCCTTCCCCACTCCATGCTCCCACCCCATCCCTTGCACTGGGGCTCCCCAGTGCCAATTTGGGGTGCTGATCCCACTAAATTGTTAACTTTACAAATAAAAGTCAGCAAGATCAGTTCATCTGCAGTTGTGGGAGGACCAGGACTGGCCAAGACTGGCAACCCAGACCTCTAGCACCTTTGGCTATTGCCATCCGGGATCCCGTCTGGAGTTAAGGACAGATAAAGCCCCCCAGAATTTAGGCAGGAACCATCTGCAGTAGCTGATCTGAATGGAAGGACAAACTGAGGCTCAAGGTCTGCATTTTTGAGCATCTCCTGCTGGTGGGGACCTGCTGGGTCTGTGCTTGGGAAGGCAACAGGAAAGGGCTGGTGCGTACCTGGGTGCCACCCAGGTGCAGGATCAGGGCTGGGCGAGGCGTGCGCCCGCATCTGGGAACTCATCCCAGTTTTGTTAGCATCCCACCGGGGTGGTTCTGCATCTGGAGTCCATTGCTGGGCTCTCTGCTTATGAATGACCCTTGTGTGCTGCAAAAATGCTGAGCTCTCTCCAAAGCAGCCTCCTGCCGCAAGCACAGACCTAAAACATCTGCACTTGGCCGGTGGCGAGTGACTCACTGTCCCCAGCCCCGACCCCGCATCTCGGGATGGCCGCATCCGAAGTGTTTCAACTCTCTTCCTCCTGAGTGAACAGGACTGAGGTTGTCCAAATGCCACCTCATCAAAAAACAGGCTCGGGAGCCCCAGGTTAACGTCATGGTGTGTGTCTGTTCCTGGGAGCGGCTCGCTGCTCTGCCTCTTGGTTCAAAGCAGCCTCAAAACCTCATTCCTGCTCCTCCGCATCCTTTGGTTTTTGCCACTGCGATGTTCCTTGCACTCATTTGAGGCTGCAGCGAGAGGAACTGGAGCCATTTTCCATATGCCCATGGATCCTGCAGTGGAGTAGCTGTAGCTGCTCACCCATAGAGGTAACGCGGTTACCTCCGTGTGGATCCAGCTGATGTTCGGTTCCAAAGTGCTCCGAAACAGATGATCTGGGTGGCTTTTGGGGGATGGAAATCTGCACGTAGCCAAGGTGGGATTTACCCTCCGCCCCCCTGCCTTGTACCGAATTGATCATGAAAATGATGTGTACCAGATGCCCCGTGCTGGAAGGAAATACAGGAGATCCTCCTGGGCTTTGCATATTTGATTTCTACATCATTAGGAGCTGGAAGCTGCTGGTGCTGTGCAGTATTTCTGTGCTGTTCATGGGAAGGAGAAGCAGCCGTGCAAGCCCCCCTGGGATGCACGGAGCTGACCCGCATGCTCCTTGTTGGGAGGCTCCGGATTTGCCCCGGCACCTCCATCCATCCTCTCCGGCTGTCCCTCCTCCCCTTGGTCAAATTCTGGCTGAGCATGAAATTAAACTTGCAAATTGTAGCCCTTTTCTTTGCCTTTTTGTATTTTTTTTCTTTTTTTTCGTCAGCTTCATTATTATGCACATTTCTTATGCACGTACCTTGGGTACTGCAGGGTTTGAGGAAGGAAAATAAGCCAAAAAATAATCATTTGGGATGGAGAACATCTACTATTTAAATTCCTCCCCGGAAGCCCTTTCATTGTTAATTATGAGCAGACTTGCAAGCAGCATGGATTTTAATTTTTAGCTTGTTTTGATGTTGAAAAATCTGCCTTTGTTTCTAAGCTCCTTAGTTTTTAGGGTGTTTGTTTGTTTTTTGTGTTTTTGTGTGTGTGTTTGCATTTAACACTAAGAAAGATCCTGGCGTTCAGATGCTTGCTTTGTATCTTCAAAGCCTAACAGGAGTGGAGTTAAGATATCAAAGCCACGATGCTGCTTTTATCATATGAACTGTTGAGAGAAGGGACAAAGTGATGAAGCCGTGATGATGTGAAGCCCTGCCCTGGGCAGTGCTGTGAATTTGTGTCTCTCTTTTTGGGAGTTTTTGCGAAAACCTTGGCCTCCACCTGCATTTCTTTTTTTTTTTTTTTTTTTTTTTTTTTTTTTTTGGGTTGCTGAGCTCTGAGGCTGGAGATGCCCATGGACTCATCGCTGATGTGGCTCGGGAAGGGGAATCAGCTCATGCTCCCTGCTGCAGCGCCAGGGGCTGATGGTTGGATCTTCTCCATCAGCCCCCCAAAAAAGGATGGGGACAACGTGCCAAGCGGGTTGACATGGCTCATGTCTGGTCTGCAGGAGCTCCTCATGAGCTGGGATCAGGCAGCCGCTCTCCACATCCAGCGCTATCCACGCCAGGCGGGGCAGGGAAAGAGAAATCCTCTTGAGTTGCAGGGCACATCTGCGAATCGAGCGCAGGGCTCCCGATTTAGTCGCCAGGCTTTTTGAAGTATATTGGCTTCATCCTTTCTCGTTCTTGCTGCTGTCACCCACGGTGCCTGGGTCAAGACGTGCAGCCTTATTACCAGCTCTGTCGCTGCAAAATCCTTGTCTGCAAGGGGAAAAAAAAATCAAATGGTTTTAAATATAACATGTTTGGGGTTATTTTTATTTGCCTTTTAATTTTAAGCTCTCCAGGTTTGGTTGTTTCAGCTTCCCTCTGTAATCAAAAGGGTGAGGAGCTTCCTTTGCTCTGGAGCAATGAGAGGCCCGAACCTTCCATGTGGGTGCTGGGACACAGACTGCAGCCACCGGAGCCCCAGGGACACGGCGAGAGCTGCTGGTATGGAGGGGCCTTCTGTGAAAAAACAGGTTGAAAACAAGAAGCTGCTTCCTTTGGGGAAACATCTGTTGTGTGTGCGCTGCTGAAAAATCGCCCTTGCAAAGCGCCTGGCTCCCTCCCAATGCCTTCCTCTTCCTTCTCTTCTTCCTCCTTTCCTGCTGTGCTCCCTTTCCCAGTCTCAATCCCGATGCATCGCCCCCCACCCCCGTGTGCGTGTCGGGGAGCGGCGCTGGGTGCCCGCCTGCCCCAGGCTGGAAAAAAAGGAGACATTGTGTGGTGGGAGCGTGGGAGGAAGCTCAGCGCCATGGCCCTGCCCTGGCCAAAAGCGACCAGGTGGCTTGTGGAAGTGATGCTGCTGGTCCCCCCCCATGCCCCTGGAGCCCAGCTGGGCTGCACCCCCAGAAAAGCAAACTCCAAAAGGCAGCGAGATGGGTTTTCCAAGGAAGTTGCGGTCCCTTTGTGTGGGTGATGCAGGAGGAATGCAGCCCTGATGCCTCCTGCATCTGAGGTCTTGCTCTTCTAGGTGGGGGACCCTCATGGGCGTCCCCTTCCAGCACCACAGCTCCCAACTATTTGGGGGTTCCCCCCGCTCTGTCCTTCAGCAGCATCTTCCACCGAGCATGGCGTGGGGCTGCTGGTGCCTCCGGGCAGCTGGTGCGGGTAAATTATTAGCCAGGTTTTTCCCTTCAGGGGAAACTCCCGCTGCCTTTTGTTCTCGCTGGAGGAGGAGAGGGCTCTGCCCTCCTGCCTCACGCCAGCCCCCCAGCTTTGAGGGCTCCAGAGCCCCAGCTCTGTGCATCCCAACATCCCCTTGTTCTGTGCAACCCGATCTGCTGGCTTACTGTACCCTGGTTCCCCTGGCTCGGTGCACCCCGATGCCCTGGGTCAGTGTGTACCCCAATTCCCCACACCCCAATGCCCAGGCTGTGCGTACCCCAGCCTCCTGGCTCTGTGCACCCCAGTCCCCCTGGCTCCATATGCTCAGGCCCAGTGCATAGCCCAGTCCCCCACCTCCGTGCACCCCAATCCCCAGGCTCAGTGCTCCCCAATATCTGTCTCGGTGCCCTCCAACCCCCCAATAACCCTGTGTACCCCAATTCCCCAGCTTCATGCCCCCCAATACTGTGGCTCGGTTCACCCCAATCCCCTGTCTTGGTGATAAGCAGCTCCATACACCCCAACACCACCCAGCTCGGTACTCCCCAGGCTCTCTGCACCCCAGTCCCCCCGACTCGATGCTCCCTGGTCCCCCCAGCCCTGTGCACCCCCATATCCCCAGCCCAGTGCTCCCCGGTCACCTCGGCTCGGTGCACCCCAATATCCCCAGCCCAGTGCTCCCCAACACCCCCGGCTTGGTGCTCCCCGGGCCCATGCACCCCAGTACCCCAGCTCCATGCTCCCCAACTCCTCAGCCTGGAGCACCCCAATACCCCGGCTCGGTGCTCCCTGCACCCCCCCAATCCCGGCGCACCCCAGTACCCCGGCTCGGTGCTCCCTCAGCCCGGGGTTCCCCGGTCCCCCCCATCCCGGCGCTCCCCGGCCCGGCCCCCTCCGCGGCTCCTCCTCCTCCTCCTCCTCCGCCACCAGCGGGGCCCCGGCCGGAAGCGGCCGCAGCCAATCAGAGCCCGGGCCCCCGCCCCGGGACCGGGACCGGGACCGGCCCCGCCCGCGGCGGAGCGCGCGCTCCCGCCCGTCCCGCACCGCCTGCCCGGTAAGTGACGGCCCGGCCCGGCGGGGGCGGTGCTGGGGACGTGGCGGGGACCCGGGGGGAACCCACTGGGGTGGGGGGGACCCACCGGGGAACGGGGCCGCCTCCCACCCCCCTCCCGCGTTTCCCCTCCCGCGTTTCCCCTCCCGCGTTTCCCCTCCCGCGGGACCAGGGGCTGAGAACCGCGGGCGTTGTTCCGGGAGGGCGAAATGAATGAGGCGGCGTGGAGGGAACCGGTGTCAGGGGTCGGGGGTCGGGGTCGGGGCGGGGGGCTCCGGGGAGCCCTAGTGGGTGTTGGGGGGGGGGGGGATATCGGGGGTCCCCTCCTTGCCGCCGGAGGGGTGCGGGGGGCAGGCGATGTCCCCGCCGTGTCCCGTGGGGATGAAGGCAGCATCCCGGGATGCGCCTAAATCCATCCGATTTAAAATGCCGTATTTAATATATAATTTATATATATAATACATATATAGAATATTTATTTATACATATAACATATATATATAAATATATACTTAATATATATAAAGCTAAACCCCACCGCAGGCGTGGGACAAAAAACCCCCAGTCGGAGAGGAAGGAATTGGTTCCCCTTTTCCCGCCGGGTGAGCAAAAGACCGACCCGTCCCTTCCTTTTTACCGCCAAATATCGCCCAGGCTGGGATTTGGGGGTGGCACCCCCCATCTTTCCACCCTCCCTTTGCCGTGCCCCCCACCCCGCCCCTGTCCCCGCAGGGTCCCGCTTTATGGGTGGGGACTAAAAATCATCTGGAGCAGAGCCGGCTCTTTGCTAGCACAGACCCCGGGCAGGAGAGGAGCAAAGCAGGGGGCTCAGCCCAGGTACCCCCAAAAGCTGGGACCGACCCGTACCGGTGGGTGAGAATAACTTCTCCCTGGATGTTTCTTTCCGCCTCCTGCCAGCTCAGGGTGATGATTTGTGGCATTTGACAATCTGGGTATTATAAAAAAAGCAGTATTTTGGCTGCGTGGTAGTAAATATTGAATGGGTAACGCGTGACGGATCATCCCCGGGGTCCTGCTGCAACAGAGGGGTTAATTATTCCAGGGGTTTCTGGGGGGTTCAGCCCTCCTGGCTTGCCGTGGACAAAGCTGGCCCTCTCCCAAGGGACGTGTTCATGGGATGCGTTATATCCCAACTTGCAACGAAAGCTCAGGTCTGGGGTAGAGCCCATCCTTTGGCCGGGGCTCACACTGCAAGGATGGGGAAACTGAGTCACGGTAAGGCGAGAGAGCCACTGACAGACTGCAGAAGGAGGGTTGGGGACACAGGTGTCCCTGGGACACCTCCGAGATGGCCTGGCAGGACTCCTAGGTCGCCAAACCTAGAAAACAGAATTTATTTTAGCATTCTAAATCACACCGTCATTTAGAATATATTTAGCATTTATTTGAACAAAGGAAAGAGCTCCAAGGGCGAGCGTGAGGGAGGTGAGTCACTGTTTCCCGATGCCCTGTCGTGCTCTCCCACCGCAGCTCGTCCCTTCCTGGCTGCCTGGGGTTTGGCATGGGACTGGCTCCGGGCTCGTCTGCTTGGGAAAAGGCAAGACTTAGGGATATGGTTTAAGAAAAAAAAGCTGGATAATTTGTTTTCCCCAAAGGAGCCTTGTGTTCAGGAGGGAAGGAGAGAAGATGCTCCCCCAGAGCTCCTGGGGCAGAGCCGTGCTTCAGTTTCCTCCCTTCCCCGTGCCTCAGTTTCCCCCTCCCTTGTGCCTCAGTTTCCCCTGTGGGAGCTGAGCTGAGCAGAGCTTCAGGGCTGCCATTTCCCCAATTAAAGGGGGTTTAAGGAGAAAGGCGCCGATGGCTGAAGTTGTTCCTGCTGCACCCCGGGGGAAACCAGTGTCGCGACACCGATTTATCACAAATATGGCTATTGCACCGAGAAAATGCCGTTGCTAAAGGCTGCGGGCGGAGCAGCGGGCTCTGGGATGTGCTGGGATGGGGATGGGACATGGCAGTGGTGCCGCTGGCTGTGATATCTGGGTCTCATTTCTGCTCTGAGGGAGGAACGCGGGTCACGAGGGGCCCGGCGAGCTCTTGGCACGGCCGGGGAAGGATGCTGGGGAATCAAGCCGCTGTAGCCAGTGTTGCCGGGCAGCTTGCCCTCGCCTCTCCCCACATCCAGCTCTGAGATGCTCTGGTTTTATTCCCTATTTTTCGGGGCAACCTCATGCTGGAGACTTTCCTGCCACGAGCAGGGATAAACCTCACAGCCCTTGAGCTGCTGCCGGAGCCAGGAATCTGCAAACATCTTATGGTTTGGTTTTTAGCCATTTTGGACACGGGGAGTGAGTTGCCTCCTCTTGGAGGCCAGGGATGTAACAGCCCAGAGCTGCAGGGAGAAACTGGGAAAGAGAGAAACAAAAGGGGAGGAGAAGCAGCGAGGAGGGGAAGAGGCTCACGTGGCTTCCCAGGGCACTGGCCAGCGCCTCCGGCACGGGAGCTGATTCCATATCCATCACGTTCTGGATGCCGGGGGTGCACCGGTCCCTTGGCCGGTGCCGGGCAGGTGGCAAACCCCCTCCTGCCTTTTATGACAGGGTGGGTGCTGCAGTTGCCGGAGAGGATGGGTGGCACGGGATCCCCTGCCTGATGCCAGTCTCCTACCCTCTCTTGCTCTCTGCTCCTGGTCCCCAGCACCGTCTCAGCATTTTCTTCTCTTTTTCCCCAGCTCAGGGTGCTTGTCCTGAGAGAGAAGACACCCCGTGAGGACGCCTGGGGCCGTGCTCGCTTCTGCTTTCTTACCCAGGCTTTGCTTGCGCCAAGGATGCTCTGCCCGCTGCTTGCCCTGGGAGCGCTGGTGCTCAGCCTGGCAGGTGAGTGGGGCTGGGAGGGTTTGGGGTTTGTCACCACCCCGAAGGAGATGTCCCAAATGCCACCTTCATCCCGGCAAAGCTGCTTTTGAGCTGTGGTTCCTGGAGGCAGTGCCCACAAGATGTTTCTTGGTCCTCCTGCTGCCCAGAGCATCGTCCCTTGGGTGTGACGGCTCCTGGCACATGTGGGACACCCTCATAGCAGGGGCCACCACCTCCCGTGTGCTACAGCTGAATGGTGAAGCCATGAGAGGACCAAATCCTGAAGGTTTTGGACTTACCTGGCTCTGTCCCCATGCGCTACAGCTCCTGGCCCCGCAGCTTGCAGCACCTCAAACCCGGGAGAGACGTTGGGACTGAATCCTTTTGGGATGCTCAGCAGCCAGCAACGATTCCGGCCAGGCTGGGTCATGTTCCTAAAACCCGCTGGCATTTATTATTAGCCGGAGGGAGACATGATGCTCTCGAGTCTGCCAAGAAGCAGGCAGGCTGCCCGAGCCCTCTTCTCCTGCCTGTCTGCCCGTCTGCGGCCCCTGGCAGGTCTCCTTCAGCCCGGCTCCTTCCCGCGGCTCCTCATCCTCCCCGCTTGGGCTCTTGCATAAAATTTAATGTCTTGTTGCTGCCCTTGCCCCCAGGGAAGGGTTTGCTGTGGGTCATGGCCTTGCTGTGTTCTGCAGCGGTGTTGAAGTCGGAATATAAAGAAAATCCTTGGTCTGAGGTGGGATTTTTTTCCTTTTCCTCCCCATTTTGGTGTTGGGAGGAATCGGTGAATGAAGCGCCGATGGTGCCACGGGTCTGCTGTGGGAGACATTGTCGCTCGATGCCAATGGGCACCCCAGGAACCAGCGCTGAGCATGGAGAGTCTGGCGTCCCTGGCACGGTTGGCATCACTCCCTGACGCAATGGCAGGGTTGGCAGCGTGCCGTGGCTGGGGGATGCGGTTGGCATCTTGCCATGGCACTGGGACAGGGTTGGCATCTTGCCGTGGCACGCTGGTTGGCATCGCGCTGGAGCACTGGTGCCATCTAGCGCCTGCCAGCCCAGCCACGGCGCTGCCCGGAGCTGGCTCATCCTGGGGACACTGGATTATGTCCCCATTGCTGTCACCCACGTGTCCTGGGGGCGGGGGGGGTGCAGGTTTGGGTGCCTGTGGCTGCAGCTGGCAGCTGAGGGCAGCGATGCCCCAGGTTTGGTGCTGGATGTGGGGCTGTCTCCCTGCTGGCAGGGTGGACTTGGCTAGGGGATGGTAATGGGGACAGTCCTGAGATGCCACCGGCCCACGGGTCCCTCCCATGGGCATGCCTTGACTTGCTTAGATGTTACCTGGATAGAGAATTAAGGAGGTGCTTCTGCAGGGTCTCACCACCGTGTGCTTTTGTCCTCGCCACCCTCCCGCAGGTGCCATGGAGATCCAGGTCCCAGATGAGCCCGTGGTGGCTCTTTTCGGCCGAGACGCCACCCTGAGCTGCTCCTTTTCCCCTGAGGCCAACTTCAGCCTCGATGACCTCAACCTCATCTGGCAGCTGACAGACACCAAGCGCTTGGTCCACAGGTTCTCCGGTGGCCAGGACCAGCTGGCAGACCAGCTTGGGAGCTACACCAACCGTACGGCCCTCTTTTATGATCAGCTGGCCCAGGGCAACGTCTCCCTGCTCCTCCGACGTGTGGAGATCTCAGATGAGGGCAGCTTCACCTGCTTCGTTTGGGTCCGGGACTACAGCAGGGCAGCTGTGACATTGCAGGTGGCAGGTGAGAGATGGAGAGTTGGGGTGTCCCTATGTGTCTCCCCAAAGAGAAGGGTTCTCCATCATGCTTTGCTCCTCTGTGGAGCCTCTTTCTCTCTCCACCCTTGCCATGGTCTCCCCATGAAGTCAGTTCTCTGTTAGAGACCAAGCAGCTGCATCTCCCCAAAATACTGCCTGGTGGGGGGTGCGGTCCCTTCCCTGCCACGATGGAGAGGCTCTCAGTTGGGAGGCCACCTGGAAGCATGGCCATAAATGAACCAAAGCTGGGGAGGCTTTGGCTGGTTGGTCTTACAATCTGGAGGAGTCTGTTCTGGGGCTTGCCCAACCTCATTGGGTTGCTCCAGATCCTGATCCTTTGGTCTTCTCCATTGCTTCATGCCGACTGTCCTCTCCCTTGCAGCTCCGTACTCCAAGCCCAATATGAACCTGGAGCCCAACAAGGACTTGAAGCCAGGAGATCTGGCGGTCGTGAGTTGCCATGCTTCCCGTGGCTATCCTGAGGCCAGTGTCCTCTGGCAGGACAGCCGGGGCAGCAACATCACAGAAAATGTCACCACATCCCAGGTGGCCAACGAGGAAGGTCTCTTTGATGTGCACAGTGTCCTCCAGGTGCTGGTGGAGCCCAGCATCACCTACTCCTGCCTGGTGCGAAACCCAGTGCTGCAGCAGGAGACCCAGGCCTCTGTCACCATCACGGGTGAGTCAGAAGGGGCCAAAATTGGGGGAAGGAAGGGACGGGCTCTGTCTGAAGAAGGTGACCATGGTGGCACTGGGATCCCTATTGTGGCCCAGAGCTACCCCATATCCCCACTCTACCACTCTCCCCATGGACCTACAAGGGTGACTCGAGGCTGTGCTGTCCTCTCCGTCACCCCACCCAGTGTCCCAGCTAGAACTAGTGTCCCTAGTTCTTAGTCTCTAGCTTTGATAGTTGCCCTGTCCCAGTCTAACCACCCTAGAAAGCCAGCATGGGGCATGGTAGTTGTCTTCTCCTTAGGATGTGGTGGCCATGGGGTGCTCTCGATTTGGGGTTCTCCATCCCAACAGTGACAATCCTGCTTCAGAAATACAGGCTGGAGGAGTTCATCAAGCACGTTCAGCCTTGCCGCTTCAGTCTGAGCTCCTTCCATTGCCCTCCTGGAGTTCTTTATAACCTTGTGCCCTCCCCGCTAGCATTGATTAGCGTTTAATTACCCTTGGTATGGCACTTGGTGGCTTGGGAAGGTGGGTCCTTAGTGGAGTGTAAACATTTTGGCTGGATGCACCAAAAACTCGTGTGGATGCTGCTGCTTGGGAGCAGAGGGGTGGCTTTCACATGGGCTCCCAAGTGCGCGAGCGAATGGTCAGCCTTGGGGTGATGCCAGGAGAGGGTCAGGGTTTGGGATAAGACATTATTTGAAGAAGGAGCAATATTATGGGAAAAAATCAGATTGCCAGCACTCCAGGAGGTATCCCCCAAATCCCAGTGGTCCCTGCCAGGCCATCCCCGACCCCAGGGCAGATGTCCCCATCCATCCCAGCCCCATTGTGCGGGATGAGAGGGGAAAGGGAGAGGGTGCAGCATCATCTAATGCACCTCTTGAGCTTAGGAAGCGAAGGGTCGGCCTGCCATTTGAATTTATTAGTGCAATCATTTAAAAATTAACAAAGTGTTTCAGGGAGTGAGTCAACCTACTGCTTCCGCAACCGGATCCAGACCTACTGGGGGCAGGCCATAATTCAAGGCACCGATGGTTTTATTTCCAAAGCCACCCCTTGTGCCACCAACTCCCTCCACGGGGCTGTGTCCTTGCCACCACGGGGTTCCGAATGCCGGGCACACATCCCCTTGGTCGGGCTGTGGTGCTCACCGTGGTGGTATTTCTCTTCCCCCACCATGCAAGGCCAACACCTCGCCTTCCCCGCTGTGGCTCTCTGGGTGACAGTGGGACTCGCCGTCTGCGTTGTGGGGCTACTTGCTGTCCTGGCGTACGTGTGCCAGAAGAAAATCCGCGAGAGCTACGAGGAAGAGGAGGAAAATGCAGGCAACGTGGCGGGTACCCCCCAAAAGGGGTGGGGTTTGCAGGGAGGGAGGGAGGGATGGCTGGCTGGCTGGCTGGATGGAGGGTGGTGGACAGGGAAGAGCTGGAGCAAATTTTCACCAGCCCGGGTTTGCCTTGGTGGTGGCATTTTTTAAAGGGTAAAGGGATGCTCGGAGCTGCTAGGGTTGGTGGACAGCAGCAGATCCGTGCTGGAGAGCCCATGCCAGCTGTGGGCATTGCTCCAGGCGGCTCTTTGAAACGTACACCTGGTTTTCCTCCCACCCAGCATGTCTCCTCCTTCCATCTTCCTCCTCTGCATGCCTGTTACCCACACCTGGGCACATGTGGAGCATCTCCTCCGAGAAGGTGCCTCTAGCACTTGCCACTGTGGAAATGCCAAGTGCTTCGACACGTGGAAATAGCATGAGAGGGTTGCTCCGTGCTCCTGTTTTCTGCATCTTTCTCCTGTTTGGTTTTTCTTTTCTTTTTTTTAATTACGGAGAGAGGTTTGCTCAAAAAGGGGGGCTTTGTTGCTTTAAAAAAAAAAAAGCTGCCATGCTCTGAAAATGGCTGCAGAAGCAGCTCTGCTGGCGTTCCCCGTTTGTTTTCTCTCGCTGAATCCCCAGGCGCTCGCTCTGCCAAAGCCTTTCCCTGCCAGCGTCGAGCTGTGGGGCTGGGTCCCGCAGCCTCCCTCCCCGGGGGCTCCTCTTCACTCCACCTCTCTCCGCTGGGGAGGATGATGCCACTGTGATGCCCGGCTGTCAGGTGTCCCCAGCGGTGGGGACCGAGAGGGTTTTTTCCCCTGCACATCCCAGCGAAACATCTGCAGGAGATAAATATGTAAAATATATATTGGTTTCCACCCCCCCCCCGCCCGCCCTCTGTTATAGAGTATTTTCTCCGCTGCCAAGGGATTTGCAGTGCGGTGACGCTCAGCCGTGGCCCCAGGCCAGCTGACCTCAGCCCTTTAGCATCAAGACACGGCTCCCAGACCGTGATGTTTTGCACTGATGGCTGCACGCCCTTTAGCAGTAACCCTTTACTCTGGCTCTTGGTCAGCCAGAAACCAGGCAGAGCCCCTGCCCATGAGCCTGGCAGGCAGGAGCAGTGATTTTTGCTGGTATTTCTGGCCAGGAATAGCATCGTGGCAGGTCCTACCCATGGGATGCAAAGCTCCCAGACAGGGTGACAGCCCGGTGGGTGATGCATGAGGGAGAAGGGGATACTCATCCCTCGGTGCCGATGGGGTTTTCCGCAGGCATTGGGGGATCCATGGTCTCCCCGCTAAGCCCCCTGCTGAGCTGCCGCTCCAGATGGCTGCTGTGCTATAAATAGGGAGGCGAGCGTCTGGGCTGCAGTCGCCCGGAGCTGTGGCTTTTTCTGCTTTGCTCGTAGGGGGCGTGCCACCCTGGCACAAGCTTTGTGCCTGGGGAAGTTCCCCCCGCGGGGTGCTGGAGGGGGTGCCGGCTGCAGGGTGGGTACCAGTCGCCTCCTCCCTCAGCATCACCAGCGGCTTGGCAGCACCTGGTCCCGTGCAGAGCCCGGGGATAGGTGGTGATGGCGGGTGGCTCTGAGTAGCCAAGGGATGGCAGCGATCCAAGGGATAGCCGCCAAACCCGGCTGCTTGGGAAAGTGGGGTTCAGGGTGGGTGTTGGGATAAAACCCGGCAGACGCTTCACACGCTTCAGCTTCTTTTTTTGTTTTGCAGGGATGGAGGAGCAAGACGAGGAGGGGGAAGGACCCAAGACAGGTGGGTGCATGATGCTCGTGGGTTATATACATATTTTATAGCATGTGCTCGTGCCGTGGTCCCCTGCACAAGGAAACACTCTGACGTGCTTTGCACTCTCCATCGATGCTCGGCACCCTCCTGATATTCCCTGCTCTTCGACACGTACTGGCAGCTCTGCGATAAGCCACGCTACCTTTTAATAAAAATGGCACTCGTGGTGCTCTGCCGTCATCAGGTGTGTTAATTATATGCCCAGTGATTGCCTTTATCTGCTGGCGCAGGAGCAAGCCCGCTTGGGGTGCCGACTCCTTCGCTGCTGGGGAGATTTAGGGGCCGGGGGTTGGTTTGCAATGGAAATTGGTGGGTGCAATTATCAGGGTGGGTTCCCCAAAATGGGGCTCTTGGCTCTTTCCTCCAGGGAGGCGTTCCCTTGCAAAGCCCCCCCAGTCCCGTGCAGTGTGTCTGACCACGTTTTTTGCTTTTCACAGCCTTGCAGCTGCTGAAGAGCTCGGAGAGCAAAGACGGTGAGTGCATTTCCATAGGACCGTGGCCTGGCTTCAGGCGAAGGTTTCTTCCTAAGCACACTGGAGATGATGCTCAGATCTAAATGTAAAGCATCTATTGCATCTCCATCATGGGTGTTTTTTCCATGTTTTTCATTTTTTCCCCCCAGTTTTCAATCAAATTGCCCCAGACCGATTCTTTCCCAGCGCTTTTCCACTCTGCTTTGGGCTGCTCTTGCTCTGGCCACTGCTCGTACCTGCCAGCAGCGGTGGAGCGATGTGACCAACAGCTCCAATGTGGCGTTTATTCTCTTATCCTTCCTTTTCTTGGGCAGCTCAGGGCCAAGAAAAGCCTCGTGCCACCAACCCGGGTCTTTGTGTGGATTTTGGGTCTTTTTTTGAGTGTTGCCGTGGGTTTTGCTAAAAGGAGGGGAATTGCTGGGGGTCGGTCCTTGCCTTATGGAGAGGGAGGCGTGAGCTTCATCCCTCCCCACGCAGAATTCCCCAACAGCAGCCCGGTGCTGAATTTTTGGTGGAAATTCATGAAGACTGGAGTCCCAGCTCCTGTCTCTGCCTTTCAGTATCTTCTCCCAATCTCCCAGCTCAATGCTGCCAACATCCCGCCACCCATCCCAGAGCCCGGTGTTGGGCTCCAGCGCTTGCCGTGCCTGGTCAACCCCGCTCTTCCCCGGCTCATCCTCCTCCCAAGATCTCAATCTTTCAAATTTATTTCCTTATTAAAGGCAGAGGCTTGGCCTCTGCCGCTGGTGAAATTTTGCTGCTGAAATGCTGATTTAACCCTCCCTTCCTCTTTTATTAGCAGCTCTCTTTTTTCTTTGCTGCCATTTTTCCTCCCGACCCCGACAGGTTTATAAAAGCCTTTTTTCTCCTGTCCCCTTCAGCATCAACCGGCTCCGCTTTTCCTCTTTTTTTTTCCCCTCCTCCCTGCCCTTATCTCCCCCTCGCAAGCCGCTGCAGCCCGTGCTCGGCTTCCCGGCCCCTTGGCTTTTCATCCCCGCGGCAGCCTGTTTGCTTAACCCCACGCGCGAGGCATCTCCCGCTTGTTCCCTGACCACTTTTTCAGCAGAAATGAAGCTTGAATCATAACATCTCCCAGGGTTTGCTGGCCTCAACGGGGTTTCTACTGAGGAGGATGGATGGAGGGATAAAAACACGCCTACGTGTGCCTGGTCATATTTGGCCGGAGCTGGCATCAGCCCTGGGAGGGGGGACAATTGCAGGGTGATCCCAGTTTTCCAGAGCAGGGAGAGCTGGGAGCTGCTGGTGACCAAATTAACTCATTAAATTGGACCTGTGGGTTAATATTCTTTTTTTAACATCTTTGCCAATTTTTATTTCTTCTATGTTTCCCCCCAGATAACGAGCAAGAAATCGATTGACGGAAACTTGGACACCCCCAGCGGCGCCCTGTGCTCTGGACCAGCCGAGATGTCTCTGGCAGGGATGAGCTCCGGCTCCCCTGGGGAGGGCGCGGACCTTCTGCCACCCCTCGTCCCAGGCCCTGACACCCTCCTTCTTCCCCGGCCACGTCTTCGGGGCGCTCTGGGGCTGGAGAGAGGCTATGTCTCTTTATCCTTGGTGAGCCCTGAAGACCAGTGCATCCTTCTCATGGACGGGGTGCATGGGGAGGAGGCTCCTCCTTGTCCGTCTGTCTGTCCCCACGCTGGGCTGAGAGCAACCGGGGTTGGCTGTTCCCTCCAGCACCTTCTGTGCCTGCTCCTGCATCGCTATAGCTGAGCCAGCCGCCTTCCAGGTGCCTCCTCGGGCAAATTTCGGTGCCTTTCCCAAGCCCAGAGGCCTTGAGAGGGATGATGGGCTCAGCAAGGTCCCTGGGAGCGAAAGATGGAGCCCTGGAGGGGAGCCCTGGACGCTCCAGGAAGATGGATGGGACCTGCAAGACCCCCATGGGTGGGGTGACAGAGCTGGTGCTCTCGGCCCCAATGGATACACTGCCCTGGGGACATATGGGGACAATTATTTTTTTACATTGCACCACTGTGGTTTATAGAATCATAGAACGGTTTGGGTTGGAAGGGACCTTTAAAGGCCATCAAGTCCAACCCCCCTGCAGTAAGCAGGGACATCTTCAGCTAGATCAGGTTGCTCAGACCCCCGTCCAACCTGACCTGGAATGTTTCCAGGGATGGGGCCTCCACCACCTCTCTGGGCAACCCAGGCCGGTGTCTCACCACCCTCAGTGTAAAAAAATTTCTTCCTTAGTTTAAAGCCGTTGCCCCTGGTCCTATTGCAACAGGCCCTGCTAAAAAGTTTGTCCCCACCTCTCCTGGAGCCCCTTTAGGGACTGGAAGGGGCTGGAATGTCTCCCCGGAGCCTTCTCTTCTCCAGGCTGAACCCCCCCAGCTCTCCCCTCACGGCAGAGGGGCTCCAGCCCTCCCAGCATCTCCGGGGCCTCCTCTGGCCCTGCTCCAACAGCTCCGTGTTTTTCTGCTGTTGGTGCCCCAGGGCTGGAGGCAGCACTGCAGGGGGGTCTCCCCAGCGTGGAGTAGAGGGGCAGAATCCCCCCCCTCGCCCTGCTGCCCACGCTGCTGGGGATGCAGCTCATTGCCTGCTCATGTCCAGCTTCTCATCCACCAGCACCCCCAAGTCCTTCTCGGCAGGGCTGCTCTCCATCCCCTAGCCTGTGCTGATACCGGAGTTTGTCCTGACCCAGGTGCAGGATCCTGCACTTGGCCTTGTTGAGCCCCATGACGTTCACAGGGGCCCACTTCTCAAGCCTGTCCAGGTCCCTCTGGATGGCATCTTGTCCCTCAGGCATGTCACTGCTCCGCTCGGCTTGGTGTTGTCTGCAAAGTTGCTGAGGGTGCGCTTGATCCCACTGTCTATGTCACTGGTGAAGACACTGAACAGTACTGGTCCCAGTATGGACCCCTGAGGGACACCACTTGTCACCGATCTGCATCTGGACATTGGGCTACCCTCTGTATGCGAGCATCCAACTAATTCCTTATCCACGGAACAGACCGCCCATCAAATCCATACTTCTCCAGTCTAGAGAGAATGGTGTTGTAGGGGACAGTGTCAAAGGCCTTAACAAAAGTCCAGATAGATGACATCCATTGCTCTTGCCTTGGCCCACCGATGTAACCACTCCATCATAGAAGGCTGTGAGGTTGGTCAGGCACGACTTGCCCTTCGTGAAGCCGGGCTGGCTGTCTTGAATCACCTCCCGGTCCTCCATGTGGAGGAGCCTTAGCTTCTAGGAGAATCTCTTCCATGATCTTTCCAGTCACAGAGGCGAGGCTGACACGTCGGTTCCCACTGGATTTTTTATTTTTGCCTTAAATGCAAAATCCCATCGGGGCGGTTATCCCCTGCCTCAAATTAACTGGGGGTATTTTTTGAGGTGGGATGAAAGGCAGGGCATGGGGGGACACACACACCTGCTGGCCGGGTGAAGCCCCCCTCTCCTCCCCATGGTGACAAAGCTGATGCATTGGGGGCTAAAGCACTGATGGGGACGAACCTGACCGGTGCATGGGGTCGAGCCTTTGTGTTTCCCATGGGGTCGGGGGTCTTTGCCCTGTGCGTGTCCTGTGGGTCTGCCCTCCACTGTGCAGTACCCGCAGGGTGCATGGGGGTACCCATGCTGCCGGGCTGAACAGGGTGGCCTGTCCCTTGTTCTGCTCCGGTGGGTGGAGAAGTCCTCACTGTGCCCTTTGATGGCTCTGTTGCTGGTTTTCTTCGTTATTTAAAATCCAGAATCTGAAGGGGGTTCTTGTGCCTTGACAAATAAATTCGGGGGTTGTTTTGGACAGTGCTTTCCAGGCTCAGTGTGGTCTCTGGGATGCAGCTTTGCCTGTAATTAATTTAAATACCGAAATTCCCGTAATGAAACCTTTATGTCCCCCTTTCAGCCCAGCCCCATCTGTCCCTTGGTCCCCTGCTGCCATCGCAGCACCTTGCATCGTGCTGCCTTCGTCCATTACCCAGCGTGAGGAGAAACCCACTCCAGTGATGGAGAGATGCCTGCCCTCATCCCTCCTCTGTATTTTAATACCTCGAGCAGCAGAACGAAGAACAAAATCCTTAAGGGACATCGTCACCTGTCTGAGATCGTGCAGAAATTTGGGTTGGTTAATCCCAGTGATGGGATGCGAGTGGGGTCTGATGGGGGCAGTTGGGGAAGGGACCTTCATAACTCACCCATGGAGGATTATTTTTAGCTGTCCTTCCCCAAGCATGAAGCCAGGCTCTGCATTTCGATAGAAAAATATTTCTAAAAGCAAGACAAGGGAAAGCATGCTGGTATCAAACTGGGATTAGGGAGGGGATGGATGATGATTTCATTTAGCGGCTTTGATCTACGGCCTGAATTAAGCAATTTTTAACGAGGTGCCAGGAGTTACCATTAATATTATATAGCACCCAGATGCTGAGCTGGGGGAATGAAGCCATTAACCACCGCCAGCTCCTTGGCGGGCAGCAGGATGAGTTGTCCCCAGATGCAGGACGTCTTTAAAGGTCCTGAGTTGGTGCTGGTGCCAGCATCCCTGGAGATGTCTCTTCCAGCCGGGAGCTTTCTGGGGCATTTCTTTGGGCAGATTTGAGGGGTTTTTTTTGGCAAAATGCAGCCTGGGCCATGCAGGGAAGGGAGATCTTGAGGGCAGCAAGGGAGAAAATCAGGATTAAGCTGTGGCAGACCAGGGAAAATATTGCTTAGGTGGCTCAGGCTGATGAGCTGTCCCAAACTGAGCTTCTGCTTGGGGATGAGCACCTCACCGCTGTCCCCAGGAGGATGCGCTGTGCTTTGGCATGGGATAAAGCACCCCAGGAGGAGCTTCATTGTCCCCCTTGTCCCCAAGTGCCATCGTGCTTTCGGGGCTGCCCACGTGATGGGTCTTTTTGGGGGGAAGGAAACCATCCATCCTCCTCTTCGAGGTCTCAATCCAGCCCGCTGGTTTATGGGTGCTGTGGGTGAGACACAGGCAGGGAGGAGGCTGGTCGTCTGCGATGCCGTGGCTCTGTGAGGTTTTCTCCATTCCTCAAAAGCCCCAGCATCCTCCTCTACCTGCTCCCAGGTAGCAGCGAACCTGGCAGCCGGGAAAGTGGGATTTAACAGGGATGCAGAGCGTGAAGGAATCAGCCCTGAGAGATGGCAACAGCTCAGCTGCTGGAGCTCGCTTGTGTTTGCTCTCATCCCTCCCGGGAGCAGGCAAGGCTGCGAGTTCATCCAAACAATTTCGATGGGTAAAACGCAACAAAAAAAAATCCCATTTGGCAGATTATTTCAGAAATTGCCGGGGCGAGTCTCTCCTCAGCGCCGATCGATGGCGGCTTGGTTCTCCCCACCAATAATAAACAAAAGGCTTCTGCTTCTCTTATTGACCTAATTGCGGAGAGACGGGAGGATAGAGATGCTGAGCCTTGTTGCTGCCTCCCCACCCAGGACCACATGGGCTGGATGATGGATGACGGGATGGGCTGGATGATAGACGAGGGGATGGAATGGGATGGGGTGGGATGGGATGATGCCCCTGTCGTGCTCTGGGGAGCAGCATTGCTGTCTATCCCCGAATTGTGTTTTCCCTTTTCCAGTCAGTGGGTATTTCACCTGCCCCAACTTTCTGAATATAATGGAAAGCAGCTTAGAAAAGTCATCTGCCGGTTCCCTCAGGACCCACGGATGGATTTCATCAGGACCCACAGACTTGTGCACCTTCAGGTTCCTTAGATGGTCTCATACTTGATCTTCACCTACAATGCACTTAGCCCTGCTAAGTCAGTGTTAACAGAAGGGTTGAGAGACGCTTTAATTACAGATATGGCTGTCCTGTGTGATTTGTCCCAGGTAACTCGAGCAATTTATCCATCAGCAGATAGAAGGGATCTGAAGCAGAAAGGAAGAGCGGGGAGTATTTATGGCGGTGACTCAGGAGTCATTTAAGAGAGATTTGAAACGAAAGGGTGATGTTGCTCAAAAAGCCCCTACCTGGCTTTAAGAAGTTGTCTCCAGCCAGGAAAATGAATGAGCGCTATCATTTTCAAAGCCCAGTTCCCCTCTTTTCCTGCGTCAGCCAAGCGGGGTTTGTTTCTCTTTGGGATGCGCAGGCGAAGCGTGGCGTGGGGCCGAGGGAACTGGGGTGACGTTTGAATGACATTTTACGATGGGGTGTCATTTCAATGTCGTTTCACCACCATTGCTCGCAGTGGGTGAGACGAACCCCCCCGGCAGCGCTTTCCCAAGCGGGTTCTGAGCCGCTGCGCTGCAGGCTGGGTGATAGCATCGTTTTCTCGGGGCCCGGCGAAGAGAGGTTGGTGTTGCTTAATGAGCCTTAGAGAAGCACGTGCTGTGTCAGGTAAGGAGATGTTGCTTAACTATTGCCAGAGAAGTGTTCAGTTCCCCTGTTAATACAGTATTTAACACTCCAGTGAAAAAGGACCCCGGCAAATAAACGGATGCCTCTGGATGAGCCATCTAGAGAAAATGTGCTGAGAGTGCGGTTCTTTTCCATGCCCGACAGAGAAACGATTTTTCTCATCTCGGGTGGTGAAGTTGTGTCTAGAAATGAAAAATTCAGGCGCGGACTCACCCCAAAGCGTCGATGTGATGTTGTTTTCTACAGCACGGATCAAAGGCTTCCCCCGTGGGACTCGTCCTGCTCAACCGCGGGCTTTCCAAGGAGCATGGATGGGGCGTACGCAGCAGTTGGCCTTCCTCTTCTGGCGGGGTCTCAGTGAAGAACCCGAGCTCTTGATAGCCCAGGGAAGGACCGACCCCTACGGCAAAAAGGAGATGGCCCCCAGTGTCCTTCCTTCCTGGAGGAAGCCTGTGGAGAGAGAACTCTGCAGATGGAGAGGGCTATTCCTTCAGAGCTGTTAAATACAGATCATGGTGATGGAGGCAGCACTTGTTGGTGCACAAGAGCCAGGAGGTGGTGGATGGGGTGGGGATTTTGCTGCCTATTGATCTCTTTTGCACCCAAATGAGAATAAAAGCTGTTCCCCACCCAACAGGTCCAGACTTCTAAGGCCAGTGCGTCTCCCGTCCCTGTTTCATCCCGCACGCCTGAATTGATTTTGAAACACCGCACTCCCGGTGCTTTGAGCTGCCGGGCTC
Organism: Larus michahellis; assembly: GCF_964199755.1. Classification (NCBI taxonomy): domain Eukaryota; kingdom Metazoa; phylum Chordata; class Aves; order Charadriiformes; family Laridae; genus Larus; species Larus michahellis. The sequence goes on from NC_133904.1 coordinate 23,669,749, forward strand.
AGGCTGGAGGTGTTGCAAGGTGTGAGAAATGCACGTTTGAGCAGAGAATCCTTGGGCTGTGTTGGCGTGAGAAATGTGGCCGGGGCTGTAGGTGGCTCCTGGGGTTTCTAGGTGAGATGCACCTCTCCCTTGGGAGCGGGAGCAGGAGCAGAGGTGCATGGGGTGCAGGCACCCATCCACGTAGACCCGTGTCCTCATGGAGATGGTTTGCGGGAGGCTGGGTGAATGAAGCCCTGGACCTTCAGTGGCGTGTCCTGCTGCCGAGTGGGGTGATGGGGCTTTGGGCAGCTCGAGCATCACCTCCCATCCTCCCCGATGCCTTTGGCTGCAGGAGCTGCCCTGGGCAAACCCAGCTTGTGGGGTACAAGACACCCACCTAGCCCTGGGAGGAGCTGGGTTTGGAGATGGCCCAGTGCTTGCTGAATTAATAAAGAGGGCTTGAGCTGCTGGAGAGGTTTTTCTTGTCGTATCATTTATTCACCAGTCATAAAAATAGAAGGGGCAAGGCTGGGACAGAGGGATCATGCCAGAAAAGGATGGTGTGCGTGTGTGTGGCATTATTCATGCCTCGGGGAGCCAACGGGGAATGCCTAATGCTTGGGCCAGGGAGGGAAGGGGATCCCACCGGGAATTTCAGCGCACCCCTGGGTCTCGGTGGGAGCTTTCTTCATGCAGCTCATCGCTGCAGTCCCCCCAAAGAGCAAAGAGGGCAAGTCACCCCAGCCCAAACCCATCCTGCAGGTCTTAGCAGACCCGGAGGAAGGGGCTTCCGCCAGTAAACCCCGTTTCCCCGGGCACCCACGTAAAGCACCGGTAGAAACACCAGGACGAACACAACCACTCATGCTGAAAACCCCCCTCCCGGCTTGTTCAGCCTCGCTGTTGAAGAGCGGGTGCGTGCAGGGCATCGCCCCCATGTTGAGGGGACCCCACTCACCAAGCTCTGTCACCCTGGCAAGTCGCTTTGAGTGACCCCCAACCTCTCCATCCAGCTCAGTGATGTAGAGCCCTTAGTCGTGGTACTGTACACACCAGCAGCTGTGCCAATTAGCATCATTAACACACGAGGGCCAATTAATCTCTTGATTATGCCTGCCATTCACTTATCAGCTGCTATGATGGGAAGATCGGCTTTTGTACCTCTGCTTTCTATGCAAATAAGCCGGTTATGGTGCCTTCATTACTCGATACACAATTACCCAGCGCAGATACCCATGAAATCTAGCATGGACAGATTGCCAGCACACACGGGCCAGAGCCCAGGTGGGTTTTGCAGCTGAGGTCCTCTCCATTTCGGGACGCGCCACCTCGAGCGGTGCTGCAGGCCCCGGGTTTTGGGGAACTGCTGACGCTGATGCTGTGGGGGAGCCCAGGGAGGAAATGGTTGTGGGGGCCTGGCTGAGCCCTTGCCACGTTGGTGGCCAAAATTGGCTCCATCTCAGAGAGGCAGAGGTATAAAGGAGAAGAGCAGAGGGCTTGTGGCCAGTTGGCCACCAATGTGGCAACGGCCGATGCCACCTCCAACAGGCAAGAGAGAGGGACATGGGAGAAAGTGCTCCAGGGCAATTTCCAGGTGCAGGTGGAGGGGAATCACCCTGCACACCCTGAGAGGGAGGGATGGTCCCAGCTGGGTCGCGTTGTCCTGAGCTGCTCCTGGCTGGTTGGGGGCCATGCCTGCAGCCCCCAGGTGTGCCCCGTCTGGGCTGGGCTGCTGGGAGGGCTGCTAGAAAAGGCTCCTGAGCAGCCCTTTGCTTCCTGAGCTGGTTTTCCTGTGGTCAGGATGGGTTTTGGAGGCAGCTTGGGGTTGGTGGCGGTGTTGTTGTGCTGGGCGCTGGCTGAAGCGGCGTCTTACAGCCCTTGGAGCTTCCCTCTGAGGGGGGACTCATCTTGGAGCCATCCCCGTGTGCCCTCCTTCTCCCGGCCCTCTCCCTGGGCATGGGTGGATGTCTCCCAGCTCCAGGCTGCAGCCCCGCGGCACCCTGTGGCTGTTCAGTGCCAGGAGGCGCAGGTGGTGGTCACGGTGCACAGGGACCTCTTTGGCACGGGACACCTGGTCAAGGCTGCGGACCTGACCCTGGGCTCAGCTGCCTGCTTGCCTGTGGCCCAGGGTGCTGGTGCTGAGAGCACGGTGACCTTTGTGGCGGGGCTGCACGAGTGTGGCAGCACCCTGCAGGTGAGGTGGGCTGCCGGGGTGAGGGGCTGCTCCTTCCCTGGTGATGTTGTGTAGGGACTGGACCTTCTCTGGGCTTTGGCCAACTTTGGGTGGGTACTTGGGAACTGTGAAAGAGCAATGTGCTGTCTCGCTGCCTAATTCATCTGGGTGAAGGTCTCGGTCCTCAAAATGACCTGGTAAAGGTGGTGTCAGGATTTGGGGTGAGGAGGGACTCATCGGGTTGCGGCATTTGTCCAGTGAGGGGTGGAGCGACCGTAGCAGAGCTAGTCTTTGGCGTGTGGGTGCTCTCATGGAGCCCTGGGTGAGGAGCACACTCAAGAGCAATCAAGCCTTGCAGTGGTTTTAGGACTTGGCTAGATGGAAGTGCTCCCATGAGTACATGGGAGAGCTGGGCGTAGCTTGACACTTGTCCCTAGGGAAGTTCAGAGGGCTGGAGCCCCTCTGCTATGAAGACAGGCTGAGAGATGGGGTTCTTCAGCCTGGAGAAGAGAAGGCTCTGGGTAGACCTTATGGCGGCCTTCCAGTACCTGAAGGGGGCCTACAAGAAAGGCTGTCTGCAAGGGCACGTAGCGATAGGATGAGGGGCAATGGTTTTAAACTGGAGCGGGGCAGGTTTAGATTAGACATAAGGGAGAAGCTCTTTGCACTGAGGGTGGTGAGACACTGGCCCAGGTTGCCCAGAGAGGTGGTGGAGGCCCCATCCCTGGAGACATTCAAGGCCAGGCTGGATGAGGCTCTGAGCAACCTGATGTAGTTGAAGATGTCCCTGCTGACTGCAGGGGGGTTGGACTAGGTGGCCTTTAAAGAACCCTTCCAACCCAACTGATCCTATGATTCCAAAGGGGCTTGCTGGGAACCTGCTGACCTGCTCAGCAGGAGAGCCGAAGGGCTGCCTGGAGCTGGTGTGCCCCAGTTGACCTGGGGGAGGAGGCTTGAGGACCCGATGTGGGCTCTTGCTGGAGTGCCCAAGTCCTTGAGCCTGACCTCCTACAGGGCTGGCACCTTGTTGAGATGCCAGTTCAAAGCTTCATGGCTCCCTGTGATGCTCTGGATCAGGAGTGTGGCAGAGCCTTTACAGCTGGTGCCCTGTGTGTCCTAGGCCAGGCAGTGCTGGGTATCTGCTGGTGCTGAGCTTCTGTCTGCCTCGTCAGCTCTCCCAAATCTTTCTTCCAGATGACCCCAGACTCCTTGATCTACAAGACAAGTCTGTCCTACAAACCTAGTCCTCCTGGCAATGTGGTCATTGTAAGGACCAACCCGGCTGTGGTTCCTATTGAGTGTCACTATCCCAGGTGAGCAAGTGGGGGCTGTGTCTCTGGTGCGGTGGACCCGAGGTGATGGTGGCACCTTTGTTAATGCTGGTCTCTTGCATTTAGGAAGAGCAATGTGAGCGGCAATGCTGTCCGGCCCACGTGGGCTCCCTTCCGCTCCACCGTGTCGGCCGAGGAGAGGCTGATGTTCTCCCTACGCCTCATGACCGGTGGGTGCAGACCTGGCAGCCCCGTTTCCCTCGGGTCCCTGCTGCTGCTGACTCTTGGCCACGTGCCGAGTGCCCAACCAGAGCTGTAATGGGGGCTAAAGTGAAACCTTGCTTGGTGGGACATGGGGTTGCTGCTTAGTCAAGAGGTGCCATGGGGAAGGGAGGGCAATGTGCTTGTGTCCAGAGTGACCTGTGGCCTTGGATCTCCCTTCCAGATGACTGGAGCACTGAGAGACTCTCCAATGGCTTCCAGCTGGGGGAAAGCCTGCACCTCCAGGCTGATGTTGCCTCTGGGGGCCACGTACCCCTGAGGCTCTTTGTGGATGACTGTGTGGCTACCCTGAGTCCCCACAGGAACTCCTCTCCCCGATATGCCTTGATTGAGCTCAGCGGGTAAGGGGTATGGTGGTGTCTTGGGGGTGCTGCTGCAGCTGGCTGGGACGTCCCTGACTTGTGACCCTTGTGCAGGTGCTTGGTGGATGGGAGATCAGAGGACACCACCTCAGCCTTCATCTCTCCAAGGCTGAGGCAGGACATGCTGCAGTTCACAGTTGATGCCTTCAAGTTTGCAGGAGATGACAGGAACTTGGTGAGCTGTGGTGCCTGCCCCTCCTCCCCCAGCATGGCCAGCAGCTGTGCTCTTCTGCCTGAAGACACTTACTGAACCTTGGCTGTGGGTTTAATTGCCCTTCCAGATCTATATCACCTGCCACCTGAAGGTCTCCCCAGCTGACCAAGCCCCAGATCCACTGAACAAGGCCTGTTCCTTCAACAAAGCCAGCAGCCTGTGAGTAGCTGGTGCATGTGGGGAGGGGACCAGCCTGGAGAAGAGGGCTTACAGGGAATTCTGTTTCAGGTGGGCTCCAGTGGAGGGTACTGGAGACATCTGCAGCTGCTGTGAGACGGGCAACTGTCCACCGTATGGGGGATCCTCCCGGAGAATTAACCCTCCATCCAGATGGCTAGGGAGGCGCCTGAAGAGAGGCATCCCTTCCAGTCGAGGTAAGGCTCTGCGTGTCCCAAACGTACCCCCACGGCAGAGTGACCCTCCGGGTTGGGGCAGCCAAGATGCTGGAAGACCTTTAGCAAGTGCATCTCCTCTTAGGGACAAACCTAACTCTTCTCCCGTGTCCTTGGGCAAGTAACTATGAGGACACTGAAAACTACTAGAAGAACTGCTCTGGCAGGGTCCACCTTCCTGTAAGCCCTGAAATCCAGACGAGGCAGGAATTAGCGTCCCTGTGAACTCCCTCATGTCCATCTCTTCTTAGGTGGGTCCTCCAGGGCAGCGGAGGCTGAAGTCTCGCTTGGGCCGCTAGTAATCCTTGATCCAGCTCAGGGACTGTGGAGTTCCTCGGGAGGTCTTGCACCAGCAGGGAAGACCTCACATGGTATGTGGTGCTTCTTGTTTGAGTGGAGGTGCCTTCAGGTCTCAGATGAAGGGGAGTCCAGGTTGATTTGGTCATGAATGCCCCCTGATGTCACACCTGGACAGGGAATTTCCAGTATAACCTCCAGAAGTCAGTCTGAGTGTTGTCTTCTCAGAACCCCCTGCAAGTTCATCCACTGACAGATGGTGGAAAGCCATTAAATGTGGAGTAAGTGTGTGGTTTTTTTTTTCCTTGTTTCTCTTCCAGGTGTTGCTGAAGGAGTTCCTGTGCTGGTCCAAGTTGTCGTGCTCACAGCAGCCACTGTGCTGAGCTTAACTGCTCTTGGATTGTTTCTTGTGTCCAGGAAATGTAGCTGCCCTCCTGGAGTGTCACTGTAAATGCCCAACCCTAATAAAAGAGTGTTGTTTCTGTCCTCCCCTTGTGTCCTCAGTGGGGAGGAGGGACAGCTGTCAGGCTTTGCTTGGGTCTGCTCAGATGGGAGTTGGGGTTGTGCTCATGCACCCGGTCATGAGTACGTCCTCCAGGTAAGCCGTCTCCTGGGCTGGCCACAAGCTCTAGG